>NC_079443.1:29017427-29054927 GCF_903798145.1 Danio aesculapii | reverse complement strand
AATATTCTGGGGCATTGAATATTAAATGTATCACCAATGTGATTAGTTTTAGTTCAAAAAATTAAAGCTGGCTCTCAAGCAGAATAGTATGTTAATGGATTTTACAGTATGTTTCAATGGTTATTTGTGATTGTATTTGTGTTCATTTTTATAATGTAGTGTTGCAGCGTACCTGTTCCCGGGAGTAGTATAATCGGTACTTCACATCAGAGATGTGTCAAAGTTGTTTTTAAATGGTCACGAAACACCAAAACACATTTTTTGAGATGTTGACAGTCATATATGTGTCCCACGCTGCTAAAAACACTATTAGGACACATATATTTCACTAAAAAGTGAAAATTGGTTGTTTTTGCTTCATTTCGAAAGTTTGAAAATAAATTTTAAAGTAACATCATGCCAATTTGAGAGACGCCGCCTTGTGTTGCCAACCGTAGTTAAAACAAGTGGAAGAAGAATTGTTTGGTGACATTGTTTAGTTGTTCAGAGTCGTTATTGTTGCGTTTAAAAATGTGCTGCAAGAAAGGTTTTGTTTTCAGTTCCCCGCTATGAGAGCGCAGCTGGACTCACGTGTGGATTACAGTGGTCTGCTAACACGCGACAAAAATACATTTGTAAGGAACATTTTTTTACCAGAGAGCTTTTCGCATCTGGAAATGATGAAATCCAGATTTGCCACTCCTCTCCTTTTGAAAAAGATGCAGCTCCAGTTTGTGTTGATTGCCCTGTCTCTATAAATTTGGTAGGTGTGTGATCAATGTTTTTTGTTTATATTTATTCAGATGGCAAAATTAGTTTGTGTCGTCAGCAGTATTCTTTCAGTTTTTAAAGACATACCTTAGTCAAAATGATTTAGTTACTAAGTTTACAGTAATATCACTACAATATTATGGACTGACAGATCTGCTCATATTAAATCCTGCTCTACGAATGTAAACGTAAACACCATAATCAAACAATAACTGTTATGTAGAATTTAGGGAGATAGTCCATGTTATGTAGATAGTCTATACACAAAAGGCTTTCTGACTCTACCTACCGAGTGCATCTAAGTTACCGAGAGGTTTTTTTTTTCTACCATTCACCATGTGGTATCAAACATTCCATTAAAACAACACTCTTCCAGCAGTTCCTCGCATCCAATTTCTTCTTTGTCATGGGGGGCATGCATGAAATGTAAACATAGCCACTGTCTTTCTCCCCTGCGTCTGTGTGTTGTTTTGCCTCTGTGAAAATCAACACATGCTCGAATCGAAAACTCCCAGTTTCATGCAAACCCTTCCCTCTTTCGCCACTCGACACTCTCACCTAAACAAAGCTGGACTCACTCACTTTCATGACTTTTTTCAAACTAGAGGTGTGAAAACACCCTGCTGAGACAGGAGGGGGGGCGGGGGTTCATGGCCCTTTAAAACTTTGTGTTATCATTGACAAATTCAGTGTATTTTTTATTATTAAGGAATTAATATTATATTATATTATATTATATTATATTATATTATATTATATTATATTATATTATATTATATTATATTATATTATATTATATTATATTATATTATATTATATTATATTATATTATATTAATAATTAAATAAACACATTTTTTATTATTTTATTATTTTTTACACTTATGTTTTGTCAAATAAAAGGAAGAAAAAAAAGAAGAAAAGTTGTTTTATATGTGGTGAGCACCAGATTTAGATCTACTCGTTTTTTTTATTTGAGACAGGGTTATTGATAAAAATGAAATATTGAGATTCTTAGAGCAGTGCTGTCAATCTTTGTTGGAAATGTGGAAATGAAAGGATATAAAAGGACAGGACCTGTGCTGTATCAGTGATGAAAGGTTTCTCTGAAGGTTCCTCCAGGAGCTGATTGAGCCCTGGTTGCTCTGTGTTTCCATCTCTGTCTTTTTTTCTCTCCATATGGCTCACTTCACTGCCCTGGTCTCGGCAGAACGCTGCTCTTTTTAATGGCTTGCTGCCCAGCAGACCTTAAGAGGATTTTCAGGTTGGCTCCAAAAATCTCAGCGTCAAATCAATCAAACCTCTTGATTTTTTTCTCATGTGGTTTTCAGGAGAATAGTGATCCCCCACTATTAGAAACACAGGGTTCCACACTGCAGCTATAAATGTGACCTTTTCTTTCCTGTTGGTGTGAGTTTGTTAGTGTTACCATTTCTGTTGTGTATTACAAACATCAAATGCCAAACGTGGAATGAAACAGTGGTAGTGGTGCAAGCTTAAAGCAAGTGTGTTTACTTATTGACCAATCTCTAGCACATGTCCATTTTTAAACATACAGTGAGGCATGTTTGTTCATTCTCAAATACAAACCACAGATGCCTTCAAATTCTTCAGCACTAACACAGAAAACAAGAGAAACTTTTCTCATGGATTTATTGTAGAATTACTTAACATGGTATTGTGGCAGAAAAGTAAGATAATAATATGTGATTTTATTAATGTAGAACTAATGTAGAAATATTTTTTTTTATTAGGCTATATAAGTTTTTGTACTTAAAACAGGGCTATTTTAATAGCACAAACAGTAACTAGTATACCAAACAACCATTGTATTTATTAGTTTGTATTGCTTATATTAGTAGTTTTAATAAAGCCTAAATTTTAGCCATTTAAAACATGCCTGTACAGTTTTTATTTATGTTGATTTTAGTTTTAGTTACTTTACTGTTAGGGCAAATTAAATGAAACATTTTTTATTTTATTGAAATAAATACATTTTTTATATATTTAAACGTATTTTCATGTAATGTTTATTTAACTTTTAAGTACTTTAGCTAAAGTTATAGATTAATGGCTGCAATAAACTTTAAAAACCCTGATTTATGCTAAATGTTTTAGGCTACTGTCCTTTTTCTAACAAATACCATAAAAACCTTAGACTACTTTGACCTAGTGAGGTGTTACAACTGTGCATATTATGGTCTACCAATGTACGAAAAATTAGGTTGCCATTTTTACAGATGTGTTACTCTTCAATTTTTAGTGAACTTACATTTCAAGTTCAAGATACTTCTACTTTTTTAATACATTTATATATCTTTACTGCCACTTTTACATGTTTATACATTTACATTTTTCATTCATTCATTTTCCTTTGGCTTAGTCTCTATTTCAGAGGTCACCATAGCAGAATGAACCACCAGATTCCAGCATATGTTTTAAGCAGAAGATGCCCTTCCGGCCACAACCCAGTATTGAGAAACACCCATACACTCTTACACACGCACACACGCACGCACGCACACACACACACACACACACACACACACACTCACTCACTCATTAGTTTATTCAATTCACCTACACTGCATGTCTTTAGACTGTGGGGGAAACCAGAGCACCCGAAGCACGCCAACATGGGGAGAGCATGCAAACTCCACACAGAAATGCCAAGTGGTCCAGCCAGGACTCGAACCAGTGACCTTCGTGCTGTGAGGCGGCAGTGCTAACCACTAAGCAACCATGCTGCCTTATACAAAACATAGTGTTATTAATATTGCACATGTGATGCAACCAAATGGATCTTTGTTGCACTGGTGTCACAGCTCTGGAGCCCTAAAATATATTATCCTTTCAATCTCGTCAGTCTCAAGCATTTTCAATATCCTCTTCTTCACCCTCTTTCCTCAACCAACACCGATGTTCTTCCATTTCTACTTGAACTACCCAGTTCATCTCCCTTTATTTAACCCATAACTCTCCCTGACACCATCTTGATGCAATCTAATCTCTTTATGACTCTTATATCTCCCCAAAGAGCCATCTTTACCGCTGTCACCTATACCATCACCCATGGGCTTTCCACGCTGTAAATAAATAATGTGCAGACATGTTGCTAACATTAGATACATCAGATATTCTAGTACAGTATGCTCCCATGTGTACTTGCCCTTTTTAACTCATGCAGTGATTTACAATCTGAGGTAACCCTTGAGCTTGTGGTTTGGACACTTTTTTTCGTCCATCAGCGATTTTCTATGATTTTCATCTTTAATAAATAGCAGGATATGTAATGTATATCTTTAGGCCACTCCATCAGAGGCTTTATAAATTAATCTTCGGCAATGCTGTTTGCGAGTATTAGATGTGGACTATTCATTCTGGAGGCTGTTAGCTTGTCAAGCACTCATTGATGGCTGTTTTTCACAAATAATTATGCACTCTGTCATCATGTGCAATTGAAATGTCAAAAACACATTTTTTTACTCTATACAAATAACATGACAAAAAAGCTGGCACAAATCTGTGTCTGGAGGACGCTTCGCACAGTCTTGCACAGTTTACATGGGTGAAATTATGTTTATGAATGTACAGTAATATAAAATGTACAACCCCAAATCTGAAAAGGTTGACACAGTATGGAAAACGCAAATACAAAAAGAAAGAAGTGATTTCCAAATTTACTTTGACTTGTATTTCACTGCAGACAATATGAACACAAAATGTTTTATGTTTTGTCTGGTCATTTGTAAATATACAGTACATCTATTCCTGTTATTCAGACCTGCAACATATTCCAAAAAAAGTTAGGACAGGAGCTATTTTAAACCACATTCTTCACACATTACAAAGTCCTGACTGCTAAGGAAGAGGATACAGGCACTTTACTGGCCTGTCTGCAGTTCCGACCTGTCTCGAATAGAGAATCTGTGGCACATTTTGAAGCTCAAAATGCGACAACAAAGACTGGCCTGCCTGCAGTCCTGACCTGTTTCCAATAGAGAATCTGTGGTGCATTTTAAAGCTCAAAATGCGACAATGATGACTGGCCTGCCTGCAGTCCTGACCTGTCTCCAATAGAAAATCTGTGGTGCATTTTAAAGCTCAAAATGCGACAGTGAGGACTGGCCTGCCTGCAGTTCCGACCTGTCTCCAATAGAGAATCTGTGGCACATTTTGAAGCTCAAAATGCGACAGTGAGGACTGGCCTGCCTGCAGTCCCGACCTGTCTTCAATAGAGAATCTGTGGCACATTTTGAAGCTCAAAATGCAACAACGAAGACCCTGTACTGTTGCCCACCTTACGAAAGAGTTGTTTGCAGAAAGAATGGGACAAAATTGACCTGAAACACTTCACCATTTGGTGTATTTAGTGTTTTGTGAAATGGAGTGGCAACATTACAAAGTGGTAAATGCTTTACTGTTCCAACTTTTTTTGAAATGTGTTGCAAGAACCAAAATTGTAATATTTGTTTATTAAAAAAAAAAAAAAAATTCATGAGGAACACATTAAATAATGCGCTGATGTATTGTCTGCAATGATGTACAAGTCAAAGTACATTTAGAAATCCCTTCTTTCTTTTATTGTTTTCCTTTTGCATATTGTCCCAACCTTTTCTGATTTAGGGATGTTGATTACACGTGTGTTATTATATAAAAGATTTATTTGAGACTCTGAGGAATCAATTAAGACATTAATTATGAAATAAGAAAATAAACAGTTTGACCAACATTAATTTTAAAAAATGTTCAAAATAAGAGTTATTTAAAAATATTCACTATGTAGTCACTATGTAGGCTCACAAAACACACATATTATTCCTGCCACCTTAAACCGTTAGTACAATATAAAAGCCACAACTATTGTGTAAGTATATGAAGTATTAAATCAGTTATATTAATACTGCCATGTGGTGTGCAGTAATTTGAGACACTGGGTGATACATTTAGGCAACCTTATGCTGTTTGAATGCAATATTACTATCAAGTCTCTCAGTGTAAATATTTTTATTTGACCCAACTGTTGGTAATTAAATGACCTGGCTTTCTGGTGTATGTGTGCACGAGAAATGTTTAGTAAAATGAAGCTGGTCGCTGTGTAAATGAATGTGAAGGGGCTTTTCTCATGTGTGATAGCATTTACTCTGGTGGCACTTCTCCCTCATTCTCCACCATACCTTTAGTGACCTTTCACTTATTTCCATTTCCCCTGTCAGTTTGTCTGGTTCTCTCACAAATATCACTTCTACTGCCACATATGGTGCCTGCACTGCCTTAAAACTGTAAGCTTACAGACAAACAAGCCAGGCGAGAGAAGAGTGAGAGAAGGAAATTGTACACAATCAGTCCTACAGGGAGCAAAAGTAGAGTGTAAAGTAGAGGTTCAGCCTGCTGCAAACTGACTGATGTTTGAAATGCATCAGATTCAGCACCATGGACAGCAACAGCCACTATTGCTGATTTCTGACAGACACATATGACACCTAACAGGGGCCATGTATTCACTGAATTCTTTTTTTTTTTGTTTGTTTGTTTGTTTAGGAATAACTAGTACCACACAAATTAAATTATTAATAATAATAATAATAATAATAATAATAATAATAATAATAATAATAATAATAATAATAATAATAATATAAAAATAATAAGGTGACTATTATTATTAATAATAATATGGTTATTTTTAATACTAAGAACAATATTCATTATTATTGTTAGTATTATTATGATTATTAATGTGTTAACTGACAAATGTTATCATGGTGAACTAAAACAATTAAAAACATTGAAGACAATTTAATTAGTTTCTTTCTTTCTTTCTTTTTTGTCCTTATTCATGTGGTTTTATCTTATTTATTTTACTTTTTATAATTTTAATTTAATCTTATATATTTCTTTATTATTATATATTTTTTATTTATCTCCATATCAATGTGTTATAACATTATATTTAATTTAACTATGTGCCACAGTTTTGTTGTCTTACACTTTAAATGACTCTGACTGGCTGTCAATGTTTTTTTTTTTTCCATCAGTTGGAAAAAATAAATGTTCTAAAAGGGATTTTTATTCCTCTGTCATCATTATCAAAACAGTGTCAAACTTCATTATTCTTTTCAATTTAGAATGGTTTTTAAAACTATATCTTTATTAATTATCAATGTAGTTGTACTTGATGTGAACAGGGTTTGATAGAGAATTCAGTAGTCAAAATGACTGAGTCTGCCAAGTGAGTTTAAGGGTTTAAGGTGAGAACTGCAGATTAAAAACTGGAATCAAATATGTTTTTAATGGTATATGTTTTTCATGCACCTTTCTGTTTTGAGATTTTTGGCTTTTAATTTTGAGTCTAATGTAAAGAAAACATCCAAAATACAAATCGGACAGTAAAATTAGGTATCGATTTATTTTTGTAGATTTCAATTACAGTACATATTTTTTAAAGGGCATTTAGCTTTCTGATTTAGTACTCTAAATGTCCAGTTCAACAGCACAGACATACACTAAGCATCACAGTTTTATTCACATCTGTACTCTGATCGGTTTTCAGAGGGATATGATCATTCATTCATTCATTTTCTTTTCGGCTTAGTCACTTTATAAATCTGGGGTCGCCACAGCGGAATGAACTGCCAACTTATCCAGCATATGTTTTACGCAGCGGATGCCCTTCTAGATGCAACCCATCACTGGGAAACATCCACACACACTCATTCACACACATACACTACGGCCAATTTAGCTTACCCAATTCACCTGTACCACATGTCTTTGGACTTGTGGGGGAAACCGGAGCACCTGGAGGAAACCCACACGAACACACGAACCCACACAAACACGGGGAGAGCATGTAAACTCCACACAGAAATGCCAACTGACTCAACCTAGGCTCGAACCAGCGACCTTCTTGCTGTGAGGCAATAGTGCCACCGTGCTGCCCGGGATATGATCATACATGTTAATTTGTTTGTTGACCGTTTACAGTATTTTCTGACGAATGTTATAAAACAAGATTCCAATAATCCCCTCTATGGAAACCTTTTCCTGTAATGTGTCAAAAAAATAAAGAATTTATAACCTGGCTTCCTTCTATTTTCAATTTTCTGTGCTAGAAATTTATGCAAATAAGTGCATTTTTAATAAAATAAAGCCTCATTTGCATATTCAACATTTTAGAAAACATACAAATATTTCCAATTCTTAATTTAATCCATCAGCTTGAAAGGCATGCTGAGGTTTTTTTTTCCTTGTTTACCGCTATGTCTTGTCTTAAAGTAACATTGCCTTCTCTTTCTTGTAGGCTGGTTGCATGAGCTGGGCAAACGCTTGGGCACTCCATACTTCCTGTCACCCCTCGCATCCCTCATTCCTGACTCTCTACGTCCCACCATCCTGGACGGCCTGGTGGTTAATTCCAGCCAGTGGAACAGCTCTGATCTGGTGGCTCATGAGCCAGTGTGGAACTCCAGCCAGCTGAACTCCACAGGCGCAGCACCAGCGGCCCCTTCAAATGCTGGACAGACTGGAGCCGTACTGGGAGGAGGACCCTCCATCCGCAGCTCATATGTGACATCGCTGTACTTCGCTTTAAGCAGTCTGACCAGCGTGGGCTTTGGCAACGTCTCAGCCAATACTGACTCAGAGAAGATCTTCTCTATCTGCACCATGCTGATCGGAGGTGAGTCCTACAAAACACTCTTTCAAGGTTTGGGAGGTTTGGAGATATTTTAAGATATTTTTAAATACTTAATATAAATATAGGAAAGGCTTAATATATATAGGAAAATAAATAGGATTTTCTTATGTTTCTGAAAGTAGTCTCTTTTTCTCATTGACGTTGCATTTATTTGATTTATTTGAGTATTTAAAAAACTCATTTATGTTTGTGATGGTAAAGCTGAATTTTCAGCATTATTCCAGTCCTCAGTGTCACAATGATCCTTCAGAAATCATTCTCGCAGTCTGGATCATTTGATTGATAATTTGGTGCTAGTAAAGCATTTCTTATCACATTTGAAAATTGTTATGCGGCTTCATTTTGGGGGTATTTTTTATTTGTTTGTTTATTTCTTTACTTATTTAAAAATACAGAATCTTTGTACAACCGTGTACTTCAGTAGAAGTACTATATGTCAAGGATAGGGAAAGAAGTGAGGACTCTAGTGCAAGAAAATTATGGGATTTTATGGAATATAAAAACAAAACAAAAAGGCAACAAAATCAACCCAGAGGAGGGAAGCATTAACAAAACAAATAAACAAACAAACAAACTTGACTGGAAAAACTGGCAGGGATCAGGGCTGGACAGAACAGAACAGGCCAAGACTCAACTCAACTCGACTCGACTGGATGATGACATATGACGAACTTGCACAGAACAGCAGACAAGAGGAGACTATAAAGAGAAAGAATTAACAAACAACCGAGTGAACTGAATAAACTAATAATGGGTTAACAAGGAGAGTGGGACTAGACAATAGATGGGACAACACAAGCCATGTGCTCGCGTAAAACGGAACTAGAACACGCAGCCAATGAGAGAAATCATTAACCGGGCGTTCACATGAAGCACAACACTAAAGCACGCTGCCATAATGTAAACTCCGAGCCATGTGCTATGACACAACACCAAGACGACGCAGAACGCAAGACACGAGTACACGATAAATAAAACACTTACGATGCACTCACACATGCGACGTGCATGTTCCAATCCCAATGCCAATCGAAACCATCTAGACTGAGGCGCTGAGAATAGAACAGCATGCCACCGACAAAACAAACACAAGATCAAACGAGCAAGTGCAAATTGAGCCTTCTTGGGGGTGCGCTCATGCTCGCTACAAAGACACAAACACTTAGCTCACTTGAGGCCACGCGTTCACAACGACAAGAGACACAGACCAAGACAGGATGAGTGGCCAGCCTGAGAAAACTCGAGTCGAGCACGACATACAAGAAAAAAAAGGACTAGTGTCTGGACTCTGCCACCAAAACAAGAATTTACAAGACGGAAGTGGCTGACACTGTACTGTTTATTATATTATTATTTAGGAATACTATTTAATGCATTAAGTGGCACATGAAATAAATACAAAAAAGTACTTTTATTAAATATTTAATCAAGTAAATAAAATATAAATATGAAAAATATGTATATTTATTTATGGTTTATTTATAGAATTATTTATTAAAAATTTATGGCAACAAAACTTATCTCCACCTTTGTTTTGTTAACTGTAAATTTACTTGGAAATTTTAAAACAGTCTTAACATTTAGATCAATGAAATGTTAACCATTTAGAGGGGAGATAATTCAGCGTTCATTACCAAGTCATTTATTTTAGTCAGTCTTAATCAGACATTGTTACAAACCTTATATTTATTACAAACATAACATTCAACCAAAAATATAAGCCAGGAACAGAATCTAAGTCATGAACATTAATTACATCATTAATAATTAAAGTATTATGCTATTTCCTGATTTTGTTTCAGAGGTCTCCAACAAGTTTGCATTTAAAAAAAAATAACACTTTCATTTTCATACTATACATTTCACATCACCTCAATTCTCATAGCTTCAAATAGCAATAAAATAGCAGTACTTTAATGTCAAAATTATGGTCTAAGAACTTTAAGAAACCGTACAATTACTGACAGCGATGTCTAAACCGACCAGTATGTTGAAGGTTGAAGATGCCTTCTGTCTGCTATGTGAATGTCATGTATATCAGACAAGTGGATACTTGAGGCCCTCTGGTAGGATCCCGCTCTCGTCTATCCAATCGTCGTGCTAAAGACATGGCTTAATAACTCCTCTTAGCTTGGGGGAATCCAACTGTTCCCTCTGTTATCTTTCCACCCCCACCAGACATGAATATTCTGAGCAATGCTTCAGTCTCAAGCAGAGATGATGACACTTAAAACTGCTCAAACTAGAGATCGTGATGCTCTCGCCGTCTCACAGCTCATACTGAAATGTTAGTTCATTTGTAATGTTTTGCATTTAGGATGACCTGAAAGGCAGAATTAAGCTAATTCTATTTTATACATTACAACTTAAAGTCACTTATCCTTTTTAGTTAAAGGTGCAGTGTATTGGATTTACACCTAGTGGTTGAAGTAGGTATTACAGTCCAAATTCAAAATATTGAAGAGAGGTTTTTTTTCACCGTCCCCCCTTGATGGCAACTCAACACACACAGACGTTTCCAGATTGATGACACTAACAGGGTTAAGCATGCCTAAAGACATTGTAAGCTGCTTGGCTAATGTTTACGTTTGTAATACTCAACACAGGCTCAGTTTGAAAATGTAGCCCTATATACATTTCTGAAGATCGCGAATTATGTAGCCAGAGCTATGTATGGCTGCATTTCGCTATGGGGTGGTATGACACCGTTCTTTCTCGCGCTTACCAGCTGACTGCTTACCTTCATGTGGACGGCTTTCATGCTGTTACCAGTTTGTCCGGTAGCTCGACACGTACGTCGGCGGACGGCGACAATTGGGTTCGAGTGTGATGAAGAAAGGTTCCAGAAAGCAAGTAAGACAAAAACAGATTCCAAAAAGTTAAATTAACAAGTAAATAACAGGGTGAGAATATGGTAAAATCTAAAAACATAGTAAAAATCAGGTGAGGGCTTTTCTTTTTCTGGGTTGCTTTTTTAAAACATTGCGGTTGGGTTTAGGGAAGGGGGTAGGCGTGTCAATCAGTGCTTTTTTAAAATACTATTGGTTGGGTTTAGGGAAGGGGGATGGTGGGGGTATCAGTCCGTTGTTCAGTCAATCAGCAGCCTCTGATGGACTTCCACGGGGAGAGCAGGCACGAATGGCACTCGCAAGGGAAATTTGAGATCTGAAAAAGTGTACACAGTGGCCTCTGGTGGATTTGCGAAAACTGCAAAAAAATGTAGCTCCTGGGATGTATCTTGCTCTCTCCAGAAATGTACATAGGGGCCTGGGTTGGTAATACTTGTATTGTTTGCTAATTAAAAAGCACCTCGTGTGGATTTTACTTTGAATCTGCACCTCATTTCTGAGGCATGTCCACATGGAAAATAATCTCAAACAGGTTTAGAACAGAATTCTTATTTATTGGTGAACTATCCAATTAAAACAAATGCCAAAATATATAAAATGTTAAAAACTATAAAGAATAGCAGAAAAGAAAATCTTTTCCAGGGGAATATGTGTTTTTTAATGGCTGTGATTATTATTAAAGTGATTTTAAAGTAGTTTTTCTCCACAACACTGACATGACAGAATATGTTACTTTATTAAAAAAGGATCTATAGGCTATATGCACAATTAGTGTTTCTTCCCATACCGACAAACTTCCGATGAAAGCTTAATGTGACTTTTTTCAATTTTATACAGTTCCATTTACAGCATCGATGTTGTAACGTAATTAAAATACAATCCGTTAAATAGACTTAAATATTAATTTAGTTGTTCAAGCTTAAAACAAAATGAAAGATGTGTAACCGCTGGCGCTGTCAGGATCAGCAGGCGAACACAGAAACTTCATTGAAAATACTGGGGTAAAATTCATTTTCATATTTTAAACACATGGCATGGAAAAATGTCATTAAATGCAGTGCTTCTTGCTCATTCTGAGACCCACTTTATAGCGTATATCAATCAGGCAGTAAAGATCGTTGATTTTTAAAGAAAACAGACCTTAAACGTGCCAATTTTGTAACCGCACACAGTTCACCGGAAGGGATTGACCCAGGTTACTGAAAATGAAAAGTCCTTCTGCATACCTCTGCATATACCCTATTTTGCCCATTTTTACAAGATGTAAAATAAGTATCTGATGTCCCTAGATTGTGTATGTAAATTTTCAGCTCAAAATACCCCACAAATAATTTTTTTAGAACTATTTAAAGTTGCCACTTTAAATTTGAATGAGATTGTGCTCACAGCCCTCTTTTAAATAAGGGCAGAGCTGCAAACTGCTATGTATCCTTATACTGGCAGATTAAAAATAGGACTTATGTTATCTTAGTGAAAAACTGAAATTGTGGCGACTGTGGTATTCATTTATGCATCCTAAAACTCTGAAATATCTAACGGCAGACAGCTGGTTTTTAGGAAGTGTGATTATAAAAAATATAATTAATTTCTTTACCATTAGAGGCCTGATATATTCACACACTGTTGCCACACAACCTTATTTAAACCCCTGTATAAAAGTGATTTTTGCTTAATATGTGCCTTTTAAAACAATTTAAGTATTTTTTGTTATATAAGATTTTCTTGAATAATTGTGTTTTATTTCAATTATTTTTTTCATACAGCTAATGCAATTCTCTTATGATTACTGTTGATTATTAAACTTTCAAACAAGTTTGAATGAGGCATGCATGAGCAACTCTAAAATTACTAATGGGACTCCCCAGACTTCACGTGTGTGTGCAAATGAAGGCCACAAAACCGTTCTTCAGAAAATAAAACACAGAGATGCTTTCACTTCATTAGTCTTTATAGTAAACCATCAGCTACTATTAGGTTTATGTGTCTATTTGACCTCATTAAGCTGTATTTCCCTCGAGACTACAGTCTTAGATCACAAACATTTCCTTTGACCATGTTATTCATTAAGCTTTGCTACATATTGATTATTGCCATTTCCAACACATTTCCCTAGTGGTGCTGCTTATAGACCATCATTTAACTACCCCAGAATCATATTTGTTTAGTAATTCTGCATTTATTTAGGTTATTGAACAGGATGTTTTGTGTGTCTTATTTTGTATGGTTCAGAATCTTTATGCATATTTGTGTGGGATTTTTGATATTCTTTATCCCCCTTATTTACATAAACAGTCCGCCATGCTGCTTTTTATAGAAATTGTTATTATTTTTTTCTGTGGTGTTACTGCACTTATTATTCTGGTTATTTACCAATTAGAGCTAATGAATCCAAAGTTTCTCTCTAAATATGTTGAGGGTCAATTTGACTCATGACCTACAGTATGTAATGTTTACAAAGCACTTTTTGTTCAGTTGACTTCTATTCAAACACATTGGAGTGAAGGAGACAGCAAAGTTCAATATTTTGTATCACATAAAAAAGACATGCAGGCACAACAAGATCAATGTATTCTATTTAATTTAAAGAATGCTATTTAAATATGCATATTTCCACTAAATTTCAGTAGATGTTAACTGTTCAACATACACTCACCACTCACTTTATTAGGTACACTTTACTAGTACCGGATTGGACCCCCTTTAGAACTGCCTTGATCCTTCCTGGCATAGATTCCACAAGGTACTGGAAATATTCCTCCGAGATTTTGGTCCATATTGACATTAAAGCATCATGCAGTTGCTGAAGATTTGTCAGCTGAACATCCATCTCCCGTTCTACCACATCCCAAAGGTGCTCGATTGGATTGAGATCTGGTGATTGTGGAATCCATTTGAGTACTGTGAACTCATTGTCATGTTCAAGAAACCAGTCTGATATGATTCATGCTTTATAACATGGTGCATTATCCTGCTGTTAGTTGCCATCAAAAGATGGGTACACTGTGGTCATAAAGGGATGAACATGGTCAACAACAATACTCAGGTGTAGCATTGACACAATGTTCAATTGGTACTAATGGGCCAAAGTGTGCCAAGAAAATATCCCCCACACCATTACACCACCAGCAGCCTGAACCATTGATATAAGGCAGGATGGAGACATGCTTTCATGTTGTTGATGCCAAATTCTAAAACCTACCATCCAAATGTCACAGCAGAAATCGAGACTCGTCAGACCAGGCAACGTTTTTTCAATTTTCTATTGTCCAATTTTGGTAAGACTGTGCGAATTGTAGCCTCAGTTTCCAGTTCTTAGCTGACAGGAGTGGCACTCTGTGTGGTCTTCTGCTGCTGTAGCCCATCTGCCGATTCAACTTGTGTATTCAGAGATGCTCTTCTACATACCTTAGTTGTAACGAGTGGTTATTTGAGATACTGTTGTCTTTTTTGAGATACTGTCTTTGTAAACCCTAGAGATGGTTGTGTGTGAAAATCTCAGTAGATCAGCAGTTTCTGAAATATTCAGACCAGCCTGTCTGGCACCAACAAACTTGCCACGTTCAAAGTCACTTAAATCACCTTTCTTCCCCATTCTGATGCTTGGTTTGAACTGCAGCAGATCGTCTTGACCATGTATACATGCCTAAATTCATTGAACTGCTGCCATGTGATTGGATGAGAAATTTGCGTTAACGAGCAGTTGGACAGGTCTACCTAATAAAGTGGCCAGTGAGTCTACATATAATATTCTAATCATTCAATGTGTTGTTTATATTTACATTGAAGGTGTATATTATTATTGGTTCAGACCATGTATTTTTTTTCTATGAATCTGTAAGGATCCATCTATTAGGTTAAACGTGTGTAAGCCTTTTTAGCACTTAAAATTTATTTTAATTTGTTTCCAACTCCAAATTTAATCTGACTCCAATTTATAATAATTAAAATTTAGATTCATCTTATTCAAGCTGATTACCTTATAGGTTGTGATTTGGTCTAATTTAGATTGATAAACCTAATAAATCCTTATTTTCAGTTAATTGTTCATCGTTTACCTGAAGTCACTTATATGCTTAGTATGCTGGCCATTTACATCTGCTCACGGACACATCCTCGCCAGTTCTGGTTCTTAGATAAAGGATAAGCTAATTTATTTTAAAGTAATAATAGGCCGCCACATGCTTGCTCATACTTAAAGAAAGTTTGATTTAGCCCCTAGATTATATCTAAGTCAATGATTGTCAGAAATCAAGGCAAAGATTTTCCATTCCAATTCACATAATTAAACAAAATTAGCCAATTCAGATTGTTCAACATCAATTACTCAAAGATACATTTAAGATTTAGAGATTAATACCTGACCATGTAGAAATACATTGCAGCATATAAATCCTTATACACTGCAATGGGGTATCCTGTCTACAGAATCCCACAGACACTTCTGCACCTTTTGCCTAAATACTCAAATCATCATAAAGTCAAGACAATAAAAGCTTCACCAAGACTCTTGCCTGGTCATGAGTTGATGCGAAGACCATTTTCCCTGGAGTGGAGCATCTGGCAAAGATCTTATCAAAGTCAAAACCCAAATGAACTGATTTAAGGGAGATTTTAAAATCAGTGAAATTAGGAGCACTTTACCAATCACACAGAGACATTTAAAATCACACCAAACATGAATATAGAGCCACAAGATACACCATATTAAAAACTTAGACATTCTGTGTGGAGCTGCTCTGGTGGAGAAGGTAAAGTCCAGGGCAAAGAGGGGGGCTCAGGATGCATGATCGAGACAACCTGAACAACTGGTTTCCTAGCTGATCTTTTTCTCAGATTAGAAAGTTTTTTGTTTTAGTGCCTGACCATTCCCGTGGTCTTGTCTCGTGTGGAGGTCCATAACAGTTTTCAGAGTTTAATATTATGAAGAGATATAGCCATCCTTACAAATCCAACCCACGATCTTGCTACTTTTGAAAATATGTATATAAAAAATAAATAAACAATTTTAATAAATAAGAATAAATAAAAAATTCAATAAATAAGTAACAATAGAGAGATTTTTTTGTACATTTATAATACAAATATTACATATTATTGCAAAAAATCTAAATCAAATGTTTATTTTTGTTGTATTGTAATGTGTGGTAAAGTTCAATAATTAATGTTATTTTTTATTAGATTTTTTTTTATTAGAAGTTTTATGTTTTTATTATTTACTCTTTACCATACATATAGAATTTATTTTTCTTTTCTTTTTTTACTTAACAGTCTGATTTCCAGGACCAATTTCAGCATAAAATGTATACGCACAATTCAAACATAATATAAGTGATATGCACAGAAAACAGCTTACTTCTGCATTGCAAAATACAGTGTTTACTATCCAGTTGAACTTATGAAAAAGCCATCTTACATTACCCACTCTTAGCTGTTTTCTTCTAACCTGGCCGCCGGGATTCGTCTGCCACAGAAATGGTGCATCTTGTTATCCGCAGGGACAAACGTAATGATTTTTGCAGCTGCATGTGCCTCGTGTGGATTGGAAGAAGATGTTGTGACAGTGGACCGAATTTTAAGGCATATCCTCTGGGCCATGAAGAGAGAGACAGAGGCTTCATTGCACTTAAGAGGGCCAAATGAGGCTGGCTGAATCTATGCACACTCACATATATGCACACTGAATCAATCTGTCACCAAATCCTACCACTAAGGGCCATTACTGTCCCAGCCAGCTGACAGATGGGTTCCTACCCACACATAGAGATCATATACACACACACACACACACACACACGCACACACACACACACACACACACACACACACACACACAGACACACACACACACACACACACAGAGGGTATTTGGGGAACACTCATGCGCCTTAGACTAAAAATGGCCAGAATTACGTCAAACGAGTGTGCATGGTGTTGATTATATTAACCTGACTGCAGTATATGATCCACCTGGTCAGCTTTCATTGGTCAGCCCCAAAAGACATCTGACTGACATGTAAAGCAACCAATTACAGTTCATTTGCTCAGCGTCATGTTTAGAAGTGTGATTATGACTGGCATGTAAAAGTCTTGGATGTATTTAAAAGGGTCTATGCCATAAACTGCGCAGATGATGAGCTGAAACTCCTGAAGCGTGTCCAGTTTTGTGTGCCTTATGGATCAGACAGCCAGTGATTCTGTGGGAATTATATCAAAGCTTTTGCGATTAGACTTAAAGAACTTCTTGGTTTTGCTTCATTAAAGGAGTAGTGCACTCAGATATGTGAACCTAGACCACAAGTGTAGTCATAAGTGTACATTTTCTGAAAGCAGTTGAGCTAGACCTATAAAATCTGTAATCTAAGGGTTTAAACAATATATAAATATTAAGAAAATCTTCTTTAAAGTTGTCTAAATGTGCTTAGAAATACATATTACCAATACAAAATGAGGTTTGATATATTTACTATAGGGAATTTACAAAATATCTTCATGGAAAATGATCTTTATTTAATAAACTAATGATTTTTTGCATGAAATTAAAATCTATAATTATGACACGCACACTGTATTTACGGGTATTGACAAAATATATACACTTACACTAAGATACACTAATCAGGGTGCAGGGTTACATATATCTGTCTCAATCACCAGCGATCCAGGCTTGTATATCACTGGGAATCATTCACTTTCACTCTGACTATAATCCCGTCACCATATGGACTACAAATCCTGTCATGCACCACACACACACACCTCTTCCTGTTTTCCGCTGATGACATACACACATAGATACACAGCTGAAACTCATCATTTATTTATTACCGGGACTATGAAAACAGCACAGACGCACACACCAGTGCTGAGTCTTGTTAATCTGTTTTAGTGAGCATTATATGATTTATTTGCCTTGCCTAGCCGTGTTTGGCCCTTGCTTTGTTCCATTGTTTACGTAGTTTACCGCCTGGACCAATTTTTTTGCCTGTGACCCGACTACTCTGTTTGCCTTACCTGTATGTACCCGATGGCTCCTGTGTCTGACCATTGCCTGCCTGACTATTTCTTAATAAAACCTGCACGTGGATCCTCACTCTGTCTAGCAGCCCTCACATAACAATATCAAAATTTTCATCAAATCTTGCACCAACAAATATATAAAACGTATGAACACAAGATGTAGAAGTGATTTATTTTGTATTTTATTTATATTATAAATATTATGTATAATAATAATATGTTACATAAGTGACTTTTATGTAATTTAAAAAATGACTATAAATAAGGGCGTCGTGGTGGTGCAGTGGGTAACACAATCGCCTCACAGCAAGAATATCTCTGGTTTGAGCCCTGGCTGGGTCAGTGGACTTTTCTGTGTGGAGTTTGCATGTTCTCCCCGTGTTCACGTGGGTTTTCTCTGGGTGCTCTGGTTTCCCCCACACGTCCATAGACATGCAGTATAGGTAAATTGAATGGGCTAACGTAGTGTATGTGTGTTAAAGAGTGTGTATGGGTGTTTCCCAGTGTTGGGTTGCAGCTAGAAGGGCATCCATTGTGTAAAACATATGCTGGATAAGTTAGCGGTTCATTCCGCTGTGGTGACCCCTGATTAATAAGGGACTAAGCCAAAAAGAAAATCAATGAATGATTGAATGAATGAATGAATAACTATAAAAAAATACAATGTGTGATATTACACAGAAGAAAGTAAGTTAGATACTGTAGGTTTAAAATTACTTTTGAGGGAAAATAAACAAGAATGTGCATAGAATATACCAGATAATTTGGCTACATCAGTTAATGATAAATATTTAACATAGAAATGATTTCAAGTCTTTTTTTCTTAAACTTCTGAGATTTTATTCAATGAATCTGACCTTTTCCAAACAATTCTAATTGTACACCTCACATTTCAAATACTTGTAATTCTGAGTAGAAAAGGTTAAACGGTGGAAACTATTGCAAGAAACAGAATTCAAAGATCACTGTTAACTTTTTTATTTTTAATTATCATCCGATGGCTAAAATGATCTTGCAAGATTTAAGAACCAGAAAAAATAAATAATTGAGAGATGTATATGCTCAGAATTGCAAAAATAAGCTCCTAATTGAAATATATAAACTCTGAATAATTTTTTTTTAAATAAAATAAAAAACGACAGAACTGGAAGATGTTACCTCACAACTACAAATTTAGAAACTAATTAAATTAGAATACACTGTAAAAGAATATGCTGTGTTCCACACAAATCCTCCATGTTGCCCCAACACAAATCAATTCAATTAACTTAATTGTTTTTACAAATTTATGTAAATTGAACATAAAAGAATTAAGTTAAACAGTCCCAAAAAAACTCAAGAATTGTGTTGATTCAGCCCATTTTAAATGAGTTTGAACTAAAAGGAAAAATCATTGCACTGTAAAAAAAAATGCTGGTTGTCACACAATTCCTTCATGTTGTCTCAACAAAAATCGATTCAGTTAATTTAATTGTTTATGCAAATTTAAGTGGAAAAAAACTCAAGAATGTTGTTGATTCAGCTCATTTTAAATAAGTAGTGTGAACAAGCAGGAAAACATTTTATGAAGACATAAGTCAGAATTGTGATGTAGTAAAAATGTCATAACTACCTTTAGTTTTATGTTTATTTATTTATAAATAATACATAAAAGTTCCATAATTTATTTTTTAATACAAAAATAAACAAATAAATAGGAAAAAAGTTTCCGTCTTACCTCACTGCTGTCTTAGAGAAAGAGTTCAGCATTAGCCATTGGCCTTTCCTACAGGAATCAGATGGCTGAAACAGGTTTTATGAGCTCTTACTAATTCTGCTGCCCTGTTTCACCCGATTTGAAGATTGTCATGGACTTCAGCACAAACCTCATCCAAGCACTCAAAAGGCAGATAACCCAGGTGCATCCACTTACACTGAAAACACAGCTCTTCAACAGAAGAGCTGCATGCAATTTCCGCAACAATTTATGTAGACTTCAATTAGCGCTCCATGAGTACTCTCCAATCCTTCTTGATTGTTTACACTCATGTTGGCAAAGTTCACAATGTTAAATAAATAGATGATACAGAGTTCGGTGGTGGAGTGAAAACAGCTGATAGAGGGTTTTCAGAGGAAACGATGCTTAAAAAAAATTGTGAGCTGCAAGCCATTAGCCTGCTGTACTCTACGCTGAAAACAGGCAGCAGAAAAATGCTAAAGCTGATCCGTTTCTCACTAAACGACACAACACAAGGTATTAAAATCCATCTCCAGAGATCCAATCCTAAAGACTGCATGGAGATTGCATTTGCCGTGTAAACACAAATCCATCCTAATGTAAAAACATCACATTTTGCTGGCTAGGTGTGAGTTTTAATGTAAAAAACAGTCTGATATAAATGATTACTAGCGATTACCTCTAATGTATGTTTCTGTAGAATAATGTGTAAATGTCAATCTGTCTCTGTTTATCACCGTAAATGGCTGAATGCATTTGCAGATAATGCAAGATAGATGTTATTACAAATAGATAACATTATTTAAATTAATCCTGCCTTTATTCCATTCATAAATCGTTTACAATAATATTACTGCAAAATATGTTACAGCATTTTTGTAATACATATTCTTTTGCTGACACCCTGTGTGTGTGTGTGTGTATAGTTTTCAAAAGATTTTGTATAGTGATACGTTTTCATAAATACTATACACTATATAACACTACAGTTCAAATAAACAGTAAACATCACATTCAATTTAAGTAGTATACAGTTCACAGACTGAAAATAGCATACAGACTAATTTACTATAATTATAATTTTAGTTTACACCTTTGAATTTGACACATTTTTAGTTTACAACTTTGAAGGCTTACAACATTAAGAAGCATAATAGTTTGCTGTGTACAATACCACAAAATGTCCGCCACACTTTTGCCAGGTAACACAATCAAAATAAATACTGACATTATTAAATACATTTTATGCATCCATTTTTTTTATCTTTTCTATAAAAATGTTCTTATAAATGAGGGGTTCAGATGCAAAAACCTCTAAATGTCCTCCGAAATGTTCTTCTAAAATTATCCTATATTTATGTTCACTTATTTCATTCATAATTCATGTTTATTTCTATAGCGCTTTTACAATGTAGATTGTGTCAAAGCAGCTTAACATAGAAGTTCTAGTAAAAATAAAACTGTGTCAGTCCAGTTTTCAGAGTTGAAGTTTAGTTGATCTCAGTTCAGTCTGGATTAATTTTGACTGCTGAAAGTCCAAACACTGAAGAGCAAATCCATCGATGCGCAGGTCAACAAGTCCCAAACCATGCAAGACAGTGGCGAGGAACAAACTTCACCAATTTCACTTTGAAGGCAAGCAAAAGAACTTATTAGTCATTATTAAAGTAAAATTACTAAGCCTTCACACATGAGTCTGAGAAAAATGAAAAAATGATCATTTTACAAGAACATTTAGAGATTTTTTCATCAGAACTCTTTAAATGTTGTCTACACTTTAATTTGGAGACAAACTAGCACTTTTACCAACTGCTTATTAGCATTCTTAGTACTTATAAAGCACATATTAATGCCTTATTCTTTATATTCAGCATCCCTCAGTCCCATATCATACCCAAACTTAGCCACTGCAACTACCTGACTATTTAGTTTGTTGAGGCTAAAGTCATAGTATATGGTGACGGTGTTCCCCTTATCTTTAATATACTGATGATCATTAGTTTAAATTAATATTAAAATCTTCTAATGTGGCGTCATGGTGCCTCAGTGGTTAGCACTGTTGCCTCACAGTAAAAAGGTCACTGCATGGTTCGAGTCCCGGCTGGGTCAGTTGGCATTTCTGCATGAAGTTTGCATGTTCTCCCTGTATTGGTATGGGTTTCTTCCGGGTGCTCCGGTTTCCCCAACAGTCCAAAGACATGCGCTACAGGTGAAATGGGTAAGCCAAATTGTCTGTAGTGTATGTGTGTGAATGAGAGTGTGTGGGTGTTTCCCAGAGATGGGTTGCAGCTGGAATGGCATCCGCTGTGTTAAACATATGCTGGATAATTTGGCGGTTCATTCCACTGTGCGACCCCTGATGAATAAAGGGACTAAGCCGAAGGAAAATTAATCTGAAAACGAAAACATATTAAAAACTTCATTAACAGCATTTTTATTTAATCTCTGGAATTTTAATTAATGTACCTCAAAAACAGTACTGTAAGGCACAGTGATGTAAATTGTTGAAATATGGTATAAATTAACCTGAAATGTTTGTTGTGTGTCTCTCCTCAGCACTCATGCACGCTGCGGTCTTCGGTAATGTGACGGCCATTATCCAGCGGATGTACTCGCGCCGCTCGCTCTATCACACTCGAACCAAAGACCTCAAAGACTTCATCCGTGTGCATCGACTGCCCAAAGCCCTCGCGCAGCGCATGCTGGAGTGCTTTCAGACCACATGGTCCGTCAACAACGGCATCGACGTCAGCGAGGTACGACCTTAATAATAATACTTAATAATGCTTTTCATAATTTGTGTGCAAGAATGACTCAGTTGGATAATATGCACCGTCTTAAACTTAAATGATGTCCTTGTGGAAGACAAAGCTGTATGAGAGCTGCTCATCTTAACTAATCTTTGACCTTGAGCAGATCCTTGACATAATTTACATGTTTGTTTTTCTTATTTAATTAACGGTCAGTGAAAGAGGTCGAACTGTTTACAAGTTGTTTAATTTTAAATGAATCTAGCACATTTTTGTTGGACATTTATATATCAGTAAACATTAAATCAGGGGTGCCCAAACTTTTTTGTATGAAGGGCCAAAAAACAAATATCATTGAGAGCCGTGGGCCAAAGATAAACATACCAAACTATTTAAATTAAAGTTGCCATGGTTGATTTCCTAATTGAAATAATAATATTTAAAAATAAATAGAAACATCACTTTGAATCTTATTGCAATAAGAACACAAACAATCACATTTATAAGACAGTGGAGTTCAATACTGAATACACTAGCCAAACAGAATCTATCAATCTATCCATCCATCCATCCATCAATCCATCCATCCATCTCTATCTATCTATCTATCTATCTATCTATCTATCTATCTATCTATCTATCTATCTATCTATCTATCTATCTATCTATCTATCTATCTATCTATCTATCTATCTATCTATCTATCTATCTATCTATCTATCTATCTATCTATCTATCTATCTATCTATCTATCTATCTATCTATCTATCTATCTATCTATCTATCTGTCTGTCTATTTATCTATCTATCCATCTATCCATCCATCTTACATGAGTGTATGGGTGTTTCCTAGTGTTGGGTTGCGGCTGGAAGGGCATCCTCTGTGTAAAATTTATGCTGGACAAGTTGGCGGTTGATTCCATTGTAGCGACCCCTGATTAACAAAGGCGCTAAGCCAAAAAGAAAATGAATTAATGAATATTGTTAGAATTAGAGGTAATATTTTGATTAATGTTTAGGTTAAGAGGTAAAAGGTTGCAAATCTCTGTCATGTTTAAATGTTTTCGAAATGTATATTTCTGCTATTCTTGTGTATATTCTACCGTTTTTATGTTTAGGCACAAATGTTTAGGTGTAGGCACTAGATTATCAACTTAATATTTTTTTATGCTGCCATTAAAAAATCTAAAATTTCCAGCAGATTCCAATCTGTTAAGTTTTCATTGTAAAATGGCTTACAGGTCCAACAATCTAAATTCATTCATTCATTCATTTGCTTGTCGGCTTAGTCCCTTTATTAATCTGGGGTCGCGACAGCGGAATGAACCGTCAACATATCCAGCATTTGTTTTATGCAGCGGATGCCCTTCCATCTCTGGGAAACATTCACACACACTCATCCACACTCATACACTATGGACAATTTAGCCTACCCAATTCACTTGTACCACATGTCTTTGGACTGTGGGAGAAACCGGAGGAAACCCACGTGAACGCAGGGAGAACAGGCAAACTCCACACAGAAACGCCAACTGAGACAGCCGAGGCTCGAACCAGCGACCTTCTTGCTGTGAGGCAACAGCACTACCTACTGCGCCACCGTGTCACCCAAAATCTAAATTATATATGAATAAATAAAATAATAAAAGTACTTCTATGCAGGTTTCCCCCGTGTAATAGATTCATATCTATTTAGCTTTTCTTTTTTTGCTGTAAATGCATGAATGGTAAGTTTTGAGTGTTTTAATATGTCCAAACTTTGTTTACGCATCAATAGAAACATACAAAACTGTCAATTGTTTAGCTATTTTCACTTGTCGGATTGTATATTTGCGTTCACTACTTTCTTCTCTTTTTTTAACTATATTTATTATCTGTTTTTTGTCCTGTCTCTGTAATCTTGTTGCACTGTAGAAGCTCTGTCATGAAAACAAATTCCTCGTTTGCGTGAACATACCTGGCAATAAAGCTCTTTCTGATTCTGATTCTGATAAATGTCCCATACTAAAATACTTATGAATAAACAAAGACATCAGGCTGCATTTTTTAGCTCATCTACGCAACAGTTGGTTCTCATTACTGGTCTCGGCATCACTGGTGTCATTTGATGCATCTGTCTAAGATTAGAGCGTGCTTTTCTATTCCTGTTTGGCTTCACCTTCTCTCCTTCTCTTTCACAATTCCTCATCTCTTTTATCATTTGATTTACTTTCTGCCTTCCACCCACATCTCATTCACTATCTCATCTGTATCTCTGTTCTGCTCATAAACAAGAGATTCCATCTTACACTCACAATGTATTTAATGAGCTCAATTCAAAACACTCGTTGCGTAACTCGTAACTCATAACTTACTCTCTCTCCCTCTGATTTGATATCCAATATCATCTCCAATTAAAGTTCAAGTAGAAGACTGATCTGCGGTTTCGTTGCCGCAGTCTCCTTGACGATCAGCCGTGAATCAAAAGTTTGTGATTCTTTTCAAGGTTGAGAAGTACGAGTACTTGAAATAAAATGCCTCTTTGTCCTTTTGCAGCTTCTGAAGGACTTTCCAGATGAACTGCGAGCCGACATCGCCATGCACCTGAATAAAGAGCTGCTGCAGCTGCCTCTGTTTGAGTCGGCCAGTCGAGGGTGCCTGCGCTCGCTCTCTCTCATCATCAAAACCTCTTTCTGTGCTCCAGGAGAGTTCCTCATCCGCCAGGGTGACGCTCTGCAGGCCATATACTTTGTCTGCTCGGGCTCCATGGAAGTGCTCAAGGACAACACTGTGCTGGCTATACTGGGTAAGATTACACATACAGAAATAATATAATATAATACACACAGAGTTGGAATAAATGAGAAAATACAATCAGGCTATACAGTAAATAATACGATAATACTTAGTAATACTTAGAAGTAACTGATTACTTGTAAATGTAATCTGGATTACATACTGAAATGATACTGTTGTCGATCAGAACCACCTTCTAGACTGATCATTTTAAAAAATGTGATCTAATAGGATGGAAAACAACTGCTGTGAGGCATTTTCCCCTCGTTGTCAGACAACATCTTCTACTGTTTAAATAAAGCCTCGTCATTGCTAAAGTCACCTGTACTGTCCCACTAGCACACTGGTTTAATAACTGTGACAAAGTAAAATTAAATGACATTTTAAAATGACAGAAAAACACAAACCATGATAAATACAACACACTAAAGGAAACATGAACGGCTCGTGATTAGAATAAACATGCAAATCAGCCAGCAGAGTATCAGTACCAGACTTTTATTGGTCATTTTTGTAAATTGCATGACTTGCATACCTGTTAAGTTTCATGCTAATAATATAGTTTGCTCTATAATGCAGTGAAGTATTGTGTGGCGTGTGTGTGTATTGAAGAGCCGCTGAGCTAACAGCTGACAGGCCAGGGAAACACACATACACATTGTATTTCTGACGGCAGACACGTGAACTCGGAGAACGTTTATCTCTAGTGCTTGAACCACATCTGACAGATTATAACGGCTTTAATACACACCTTTCAAAGTTGTGTGTCACAAAAACACTCCGTAATCCACTCAAAACGCTATTGAAACCCATTTTCGGAGCGCAAATTACCGGTTATAAACGCTGTAAACGGAAGTTCTTAGCATTCTACCGGAAGTCGCAGGTCGCTTCGGCGCCCTCCGTGCAGCAGCCAAGAAAAAGATCTATACAGGGACATTTGGACGCACACAGACTGCAGGTTGAGCTCCTCCGACTGGCCTCACTAACACCACTTCCAACTGCAACTGCAAAGTTTTTTCATGTGGTCTCCCATGCAGGAGACTCAGGCCTGCTTAGCTTCACTGAGTAACCGATCTTGTGCTGCAGGGTGATATGGCTGCATGTAGCACCTCAGAGCCACACATGAAGTGTACATCCTTTTCTCACGGACATCTATGAAAAGTTTGCATGTCAGTTCAGATTTGTCAACAACAAAGAGTGTAAAATGACGTACATTAATATTACCATTACTTGACAGTGAAAGACAGACAGTCTCCATTAAGTACATATGCATCCCTTAGATTAAAATCTTAAGAAAAGTTTTGGGAGATTTGTTCACAAAAAAGTGTAGGACAGGACTATATTGTATCATTGTGCTTTGCTGTTGGTAAATTTCAAGTGATTTACGGATTGTCCCTTTCTTCATTCATTCATTCATTCATTCATTCATTCATTTTCTTTTCAGCTTAGTCCCTTTATTAATCTCGCCACAGCGGAATGAACCGCCAACTCATCCAGCATTTGTTTAATGCAGCGGATGCCCTTCCAGCTGCAACCCATCACTGGGAAACACATACACACTTATTCACACACACATACACTATGGACAATTTAGCCTACCTAATTAACCTGTACCACATGTGTTTGGACTGTGGGGGAAACCGGAGCACCCAAATTATTCAAAGATGATTCCTTGGATTTACTAAAATTTTTTACGTTAAGTGGTTGTAAACAATTTATTTGGGCTGAATTTAAACAAACAAATTAAGTTGAACATTATTAAATTTTATTTGTTTGTTTAAATTCAACACAAATAAATTGTTTGCAACAGTTTTGCAGACATAATTTTTTTTCAGTGTACACACTGATGTAAAAAGGAAAGACAGTTGTTTTGAATAAACTTTATATCACAAGAATTTTACTAAAAGAATAATTGCACAGATAATTTGTAGGCAACTGCAACATTTTTATAATTAATTGTTATTTTGACTTCAACAGCTGCCAGTCTGACCTCTGCAGTCTTACAAACAGATTGCAATTCCAGTTGCTGCCTCTGGTGGTGATAAATTATAAACCAACAAAACAAAACAATTCGAAATGTCATTTATAAGACTACAGCTGTAGTGCAAATGCACGTCAGTCATGCTAGCTTATTCAGTGGCTCCTATATTATAATTTCACAGCAATTTCAAAGTCCATTTAAATTCCTCCTACCTGTCATTATTAATTGAGCTTCCTCTGTGAGATTGAGACAGGCCAATACAATAAAAACTGCCCACACATGCACACACACCATCCATTAATATCATTGTATCACTTATGACACAACTCAGACATTGTAAATGAGCTAAATAATGACTCTTTTGGAGCACCTTGACACACATACACACACATAGACACAGACACACCTCATCCTCCCACTGTCTCCGGTTCTTATTGTTTCGATGGAGGATTCCCATATAATTTTCAAGTCGATTGAACAGAAACTCTCCCCCTTCCCCTTTACACATGCACATCGGCTCATTGGTTTTATTCTCTCATTAATTGTCTTCCTTTGTTATGCATATTAATGCATATATTATCTGCAAAATTCAGCTACTGTTGTTGATGAGGTTACGAATGGTTTCCCTGATGTGCTTCCCAAACCCATAACATCCCAAAAACGCTCATGCTCAGTTTCAAAACCTCGTGATTTGCCTGTCCAGCAGCTTCCTTCTGAAGTTATTTACTTAGTCTTACTCATTTTTCACTCTTACTTCATTCAGCTTAGTTTTACAGATGAAATACTGCCATTTCAGTAAGCATTTGAGCAATTGGTGATTTTGCGTGAAGGTGAAAATGTTTCCCATACAGATTTTGCTTGTATTTAAATTGGCTGTGTTTAGCAACAGAACAATGTATGGTTTGAATGTGACTTCAGTATATACTTAATATATATTGATAATAAATAGATAGACAATTGATAAAATTATGTTAATCTGTCTGACCCTTAAATTAAATGTCATGATCCAACATTAAATTGAATGATATAAAAGAGGGATAGTTGCCCCAAGAACGTTAATTTAGCTTCATAAAATGGGTATACATTTGTTTTGCATGTACATGTATTTTCACTCTGAAAGTGCTGGTAGCATTTGCCCTGCATTATATAAATCAGCAGTGACCATGATTTCAGCTAAAAATATTCTTAAGATAAAAATTCATGTACATCTTGAATGGCATGGGGGTAAGTAAATTAGTAAATTATCACTTGCAGGTGAACTGACCCTTTAACTGCACAAGAATAGCAATATGCTAACTTAATACCATGTCTGTCACACAAAAAGTGCACAAGAGATTTGGCTCACCAGTAGTTTAAAGTTTGCAGGATGCTAATAATAAAACAATACTTTAGTATAGAGCATAAAATTACACAGAACTTACCAAAATTCGGTAAAATTGTTCCGTTTATTTATGGTAAACATAAACCAATGCTTACTGTATGCTTTTTAGCATTAAGTTAAATGTTTGTATAGTCTGCATTTCTCTCCACTGGTTCCATACCTTGAACATTTCATATTCCCAGATGCTGAATTAGGGCAGTGGTTGTCAATCCTGCATGATCCTTGTGACCTGATGCACATTTTGCATGTCTCTCTTGTTTAACACATTGATTTAGATAACCAGCTTGTTAGAAAAGAGCTCCATGAAGGATCTCTGGTTGATATGTTCCCTATATAGTGTTGTCTACTCTCTAGCCCCTGCAAACGAAAAACCATCTGAACTTGAAGTTTACTTTATATACAGTGCTCAGCATATATAAGTACTTCCCTCACAAATCCATCTTTTGAATTCATATTTTTAATAGGAAACTATTAAATATATACTATTACATATACACTAAATTAGTCAGTACTAAAGCCATATCTGGAGCTTATCTAACAAAATAATTTACAATAACGGTCCATAAACTATAGTACACCCAAATTTATATGATATAGAAAAATATTAAATACAAATTTAAAAAGAGGAAAAATCAAGAGAAGTAAAACATTTGAAAAAAAATAGAAGTTTTGTAGGTTGTAATTTTTTTATTTTTTTGGAATATTTTACTTGTATGTGATTGTATTATCTTTAAATTTCTGAATATATTTGGTGACTAAAATAATATTTTATTAAATATATCTGTTTAATAAATCTGTTTTGTTTAAATGCATCAAAATGCATTGCTTCTATTCGTTGAGAAATTGATAAAAAATATTAATTTTCAAAATGGGGTGTACTCAATTATGCTGAGCACTGTAAAAACAAAGATTTGCATTACACTGTTTGCAGCATCTTCAGATGAAATATATTACAGAAATTTGAAGGGTTATTTATGTCCACTTCACAGGGCACTTATGAAAAAATGGAACAAACCTCGGAAGCGGTAAGAGAAACGTCCAAAATGTGCAGAGCAGGGGGAATATGAGGACGAGGATTGAGAACCACTGAAGTTGGAGAATGTGTTTTTCTCAAGCACTTAGTTGAACCGCATCTGACAGAAACATCAACAGCTTTCACACATATCTTTCAAAATCAAAGCCATGCATCATAAAAACACTCAAAGACCCTCTCAAAATGTCCATTTTTGGGTCACATGACCCACCAGTTGATAAAATGATTTAAAGTGAGCATAAGGTTTAAAAGGGACCATCAAAATAAAATGTTACTGGAATAATCCTTTATAAATCTCTGTAAGTTATAAACTCAGGATAGCAAATTGCAGAGAATTCCTTATTTTTCCAGTGGGCTAAGCTTGTTTTGATTAATTGACTGACCTAAAAACATCTTAGAAATTTAAAATCCTGCATCTTTATGTTAGGTAGTGCCTTTATGAATATTAGCAATCCAGCTCACATTCAATTCAGCCTGTGTTTGCTATTCTGAGCATGCACTGTATCTGTACTTCCCACACTTACATTCACATTCCTGACATACTCGCTATCCTGTACGTTACGTGAAGGAAATTGTTGACATGGAAGCGTAGATGCATGAAGTAATTTTCAGGCAGCTCGCGTAGCCACTCAAATTTAAATCAAGCTTGAGTTAACATTGAAATGTTTGCTTTTTCAATCTTTGTAAAATGTGCCAGTATCTCTCCATGCGCTGCATCAGAAAAGGTCAGTGCTTTTTATGGTATTGTAGTGGTTAATGAGCTGGGCAGGAGGCCCAGATGTGAAACCCAGTAGTATTCATGAGGATTTATGATTGTGTTGCATATGTTATCCTCTGACGAAGCACTGCAGTAACTGTTGCAGAATCAGAATCAGAATTGAGCATCCTGATGTACAGGACTGTCTGGGTCAATTATCACAGTTTTCACTCAAGTAAACATATAAATATTTTGATCACAATAGGCTCCCTCTTGAAAGTCATCAGACATGGAGAAAGATACCTTGAATTTCTAACTTCCAAAATATCTTGCATATCTGTCAACCCTCCCGTTTTTCCCAGGATTCTCCCATATTTTACAGTTCTATCCTGATATCATCCCTTAAAAAAAGGTATTTTCTAGTATTTCTCCCATATTTTCGATCTTTCTATGAAGGGTGGCAATAAACATTAAAGAGCCGATCCTCCCTATACGCAATCCATACCGCCGAACCACCAGGGGAAACCACTTGCTCTTAAATACGAGTCTGTTCTTTGCTTTCATTTTATTTAGGCACGAAAACACTTTGAATTAAATATAAAAATGGAAATTCCCTTTCCTTTTAATTACAGGTGCCTTCGTCCCTCCTATGCAATTCTCAAAACAGTCATATAGCAGTGCGTGACTGTCAGCTGACGCGTTCTAAAGTGCTAAAGTGTTTCCCATACAGATTCTATACACGCGATATGAAGCAAAGCGAAAGTCTGGGTTTTGGGTGTGTGTTTGAGCAGGCATGTACACATAATTAATAATAATAACATTTAAAGATGTCGATCTCGGTGGGGTTTTTTAAACACAAATAATAATTTGTGCTAAATGAGCATAAAAAGTTAGGAAAGCAATCGAATGCTTTCATTATAATGTTAGATGTGTGCATTTTTAAAGTGACACCTCTGTTATTTAATGTTATCAAACCAAAAATCTAAATAAATGAGAGATTCATTTGCTGCTCCTTAATCAGAATGTGCAAGTTATACAGTGAAGAAAAGATTAATGAGATTTGATAACTTGATTCTATTTCTTTGTAATTAAATTTAATTAGCTAAACTGTTTGCTAATTTATTTGCTGCTAATGTATACATTTATTTTTTCTTTTGTACATGATAATAATAATAATAAAACATATTACTGACCATTTATTGTTTATTTACAATAAAAAAGCTCCAAATTAACATATTTAGTGTTTTTTTGTTGTTTGTTTTTTTTGTTTTTTGAAGTGGGTAGGAGGGGGATTTATGGTGGGCATATCCCTTATTTTTACATCCCAATGTTGACAGGTATGATATTGTATTTCTACACTGATTACACATTAACACACTGTATAAACACCCACAGTATTAGCATATTTAACAGTGAGCACTGTTACCAAGTAAAAGGCAAGTAAGTATTATTACATTGTCATGGCATTACACTGTCATGACATTACAGTACATTGTTACATTGTCATTACATTTACATTGTAAATAAATTGTTACATTTAATTACAATGACATTACATTGAAATGATTATTACACTGTCATTACTTTAATTAACACTTAATTACATTGCACTGCATTATTTTACATTTTGTTATATTGTTAGATATACATATTGTTATTATTTTTACACATAATTACATTGTAATTAGTTGCAATTGCAATTAAATTTTATTAGCAATGACATTTTTATGACTTTGTAATTAAATTATAATTACATTATAGTTACATAGTAATTACATTGTGATCAAATCCATTGCACTGTACAAATTAACTACATTTTACTCATTCATTCATTCATTTTCTTTTCGGCTTAGTCTCTTTATTAATCTGGGGTTACCACAGCGGAATGAACCGCTAACTTATCCAGCAAATGTTTCACACAGCGGATGCCCTTCCAGCTGCAAACCATCACTGGGAAACACCTATACACTCTCATTCACACACATACACTACGGACAATTTTAGCTTACCCAATTCACCTATACCACATGTCTTTGGACTTGTGGGGGAAACCGGAGCACCCGGAGGAAACCCTCGCCAACATGGGGAGAACATGCAAACTCCACACAGAAACGGCAACAGGCCCAGCCGAGGCTCGAACCAGCAACCTTCTTGCTGTGAGGCGACAGCACTACCTACTGCACCACCACGCCGCCCGTAATTACATTTTAAGTAATGGTAATTATACTAAATACATATAATTGCATCGTAATTGTAATTACATTATAAGAATAATTAAATTTATATTTATATTTATATTTATTATATAATTTATATTTATATTAATCGCAATTTCACAAAAACAAAAAATTTTCTTAATTTGAAAGAAAATCTGATGAAAGTGTGTGCTTTAATTTTATACTTGATTTTAATAAAACATTTGAGAGCACTTGATGAAATGATGAAATAACATCTTCACTGAAATTTACATCTGTACATTTAGAGTTGAAATACAGCAGTGACATACAGCCAAAACTATACATTAGTGAAAAAAATGGCTTTGCTGCAATCCCTAATGGCTTGTAATTATGAGCTTAATTTATGCAGCTCTAATCAGTTCACTCTACAATCCAATGGATCCAAAGCATACTATAAAACTCACATTTAATAAACATAAATAAATACTTGGGGAAATGTAAAAGGAAAGAAATGTACTGTTACTATGTAGTTCGTTCTCTTTTAATAAAACAGATAGTTGAATACAGCACAATAATTGCCTAACAGGCCTGTATACAAGATAAAATCATCTAAATTAATTACAGAGACAGTTCATCCAATAAATGAAAATGTCCTCACCATTTACTCAAGTGATTATACACCTTTATGAATGTCTTTCTTCTCATCAGTACAAAAAAATAGACATTTTGAAGAATGTTGGAAAAAAACAGTCAGACATCCATGGCAGGAGCAAAGTATGTTAAAAATAAGTAAGTAACTAAGTAAATGTTTTTTGTTGAGCATTCTTTAATTCATCTTTATTTCTATTGTGCTTTTTTTACCAAAGCAGCTTAACATAGATAAAGAAATTTGAATAAAAAGCCATAACAATATTTGAGATTGTGGAACATTCCAGACTATCAGGCAGGCTGGCAGGAGAGTAGTGCTAGAATGATGGTGTAGTTTTAGTTCAATTAAAACTGATTCAGTTCAGTTTAATATAAATGTCACGGTTGAAGTTCAGTTCAGTTTAATACATATGTCACAACTGAAGGACGGTCCACTGAAGAGCAGCTTCAGAGGCGACAGTGGCAAAGAACCAAAACTACACCGATTGATTGAAAGCTGGAGTGACCAGTTCTCCTCTGGCCGAATATAAAGGGCAGAGCTGCATTGTGGACATCTGAGTGATTGAGATTGATGAGCATCATATCTTCCTTTCTGTTTAGCAGAAGAAAGAAACCCAAACAGGTTTGGAACAAATGGAGAGTAAATAATGACAATTTAAATTTTCTCTCTCTCTCTCTCTCAAAAAAAAAAAAAAAAAAAATCTGATACCTTTTATTTTCGTGCAGCTCTAATCAGTTTGCTTTACCATCTCATTATATGAAATATTTCTACATTGTGCTTAAAAAAATATTCGGATTTTATTTGAGATTAAATATAAAAAATATAAATAAATACACACATAAAGTCTTGCATTTGTGTGTAATTTGTAATAGTTTAAGTTTAAACCCAACATTCTTGCTGGAATACGACTAGAAACAAGATAACTGCAGCCCAAACTGCCTTTGGCCAATATCAGACAGCAGTAGATTAATAAGACAGCATCTCTTATCTCTTAATGTGAATGGTAGCTGAAATAAATATTGCAAATGCTTCTTCTTAGCTTGGCAGAGATTAAATAAACAGTGTCACCCTAAAATTAACCCTCACTATCACGATATTATGTGATAAGAAGGCGATACATTTTTATCTTGCAACAGATGCAAATGTCATATAAAGATATGTTTAAGTTTCAGGGAATGCATTATGTGATGTCTAATTACTCACAGACAGGATTGACGAACGTCCTTCATTTCTTTTTTCCGTAATCCTTATCTAATGTGATGCACCAGACCACAGGCCATTGTATTGAACAATTGCTCTCCTGTTCGATATGTAACATCAATGCATCTTAGTTTCAGACACCATCTATATGCCTTTGTGACTAGATTTCAATGAACACATCTCTTCTGTACTCCCTTTGTGTTTAGATATTCACCCAAGACCCTCTTAACCTTTCCTTGTTGTTTGTGCTTGCTGTTGGCCTCCCCTAATTTTTTTTCTGGAAAACTGCAACACAGCAGCTGTGACCATAGAGAAACTATGAAACTTTTACTGTTTTTCTCCTTTCATCTGAGCATCAACCAGCTGCCCAACACACTGCATTTCTCACACTCCTCATGTGAAAGAAAAATAAGCTCTAAGAAAAAGCGTTTGGTTGGCGTATGGATTATGCATCAAGCAGAAGATGCCATACATATAAAATTAATTGACACGGTGCTTAAAAAGCTGCTGAAAAAAAAAATCAGATGTGTACAGTTCCCATCATAAATAAAGTATTAGTCTTATCCGAACCCCCTCTTGTACAGTTAATCTGGAAATAAAGGCTCTGGAAAGGTCACAGCAAACGAAGAGCTGGAGCTCTTGCCAAGTTAAAGGTTCTTGTGTGTGTATGTGTGGCTCTTTATCTCTGAACGCCTGGACTCTATTGCTCTGATCAAATCAAATATTGGCGTGCCGCTAGGCCACATCCACCCCTCTCTCTCTCTCTCTCTCTCTCTCTCTCTCTCTCTCACACACACACACACACACACACACACTTAATAATTGATGGTTAATGCATTATTAAAATGCTTTGACTATTAATACAGGCTGACAGATGAAGGCCATAGATCTCCACACACATGCACTATAATGTGTGAGAAAGGGAATCAAAAAAAAGAGAAAAGGAACATGCAGTAAGAGGCGCATCAAGCTCTGTTATAAAACTAGACAACATTTTGTTTATATATAAAATAACCCGATTGTGGCGGCATGGTGGTGCAGAGGTTAGCACTGTTGCCTCACAGCAAGAAGGCCACTGGTTCGAGTCTCGGCTGGGCCAGTTGGCATTTGTGTGTGGAGTTTGCATGTTCTCCCCTTGTTTGTGTGGGTTTCCTCCAGGTGCCCCGGTTTCCCCCACAGTCCAAAGACATGCGGTACAGGTGAATTGAATAAACTAATTTGGTCATAGTGTATGAATGTGTGTGTGTGAATGAGAGTATGTATGGGTGTTTTCCAGTACCTGGTTGCGGATGGAAGGGCATCCACTGTGTAAAACATATCCCAGCCTCCGGCACTTGGACTGCAGCTCTGCACAAAACATTTGGCCAGTGGAGAAATGGTCGTGCCCATCTGAGCCTGGTTCTCTCTATGTTTTTTTCTTGACCTTCGCCAATTGGTGAAGTTTTTTCCTCGCCGCTGTTGCCACTAGCTTGCATGGTTCGGGATCTGTGGAACTGTGCAACGATGGATTGCTCTTCAGTGTTTGAACTTTCAGTAGTGATTATTAAACCACACTGAACTGAGCTAAACTGAACTGAACTTAAACTTTAAAAAGTGAACTACACTGTTTCAGTTTACTATGATCTTTTATGTGAAGCTGCTTTGACACAGTCTATATTGTATAAGTGCTATACAAATAAAGGTGAATTGAATTGAATTGAATACCGAGATAATTGGTGGTAATTGGCGGTTCATTCCACTGTGGTGACCTCTGATAAAGTCAAAGGAAAATGAATAAATGAATAAATAAATAACTGATTGTTCCAAGCGGTATTTGCTGATACAGACACTAGCTACATTTCCATCCACCTATTTTGAAAACAGTTGACTGAAACACCAGGATACGCATACATTTTGAAAATGTGCATAAATAACATATGCACATAACTCAGTAGGATAACTTTTTATTATAAGAAAAGATGCGCAAAAACTACTATGCAAAGTTTTACTGACAACAAATTCCAGTATGCGCATTAAAAAGAGTCACTTGCTGTCTTCAAGAAACGACTAAAAACGCAACTGTTTAGTCTCCACTTTCCTTCCTAATCTGCAACTGCCTCTCTGGCTATACCACTAACTGTGCCCTCTCTCTCTCTTTCTCTCTCTCTCTCTCAAAAAAAAAAAAAAAAAAAAAATGACTAATGCTTTGCTTCTTAGACTTTACACACCTGAAACTTGTCTATAGCACTTGTTCACTGTTGCTCTTATAGTTGTGTAAATCGCTTCCTTGTCCTCATTTGTAAGTCGCTTTGGATAAAAGCGTCTGCTAAATGACTAAATGTAAAAAGGTCATGTGATTTTGTTATAAGAGATCAAATGATAATGGTGGAAAAAATGATGATAAAATGTGTGTGATTGGACAAACCAGCAGGCTGAGCACACTGTAAAACATCTGAAATGTTGTTTTGGTCATTCTAAAACACCTTAACCATCTCAGTATTAGTGTTATTATATTATTAATGACCTCCAGAATGGTCAAGAGCGTCTGTGCTTCGCGTCTTTTATACAATATTACTGTTTTGCGCGTAAATCTAATTCACATCTTTGGATGGAAACATAGCTACTGATAATTTGCAGTTCAGCCTTTTATTCCTTTGTTTTAATTAGTGATAATGCATTCCAAATGGATTTTAAATGAAAAAAGATGGATCCCTAAAATGTATTTAAAATGAAGGTTCAACTCTGAACTGTATGAATCAGCATTGATTGCCATGCCAGCCTTAAAAGAATAGTTCACCCAAAAATGAAAATAATCCCATAACTTAACCGTCCTCAGTGTATATGACT